>NW_024065959.1:0-259 GCF_011947395.1 Colletotrichum karsti
TCTACTATAAAGATCTAAAGTATTAAGATCTTAAAAGTAGTTTTCCTACTTTTTCTCCTTTATAAAAGGTTTTAATAGGTTTTTTACTACTTATATAAGACTAAAAAATAGTCTACTATATACTATATATATATAAAAGCTATAAAAAACAGTCAAAAAGTGGATTCGAACCCACAACCTCTAAAAAGGGGAACGACTAATGAAGGGTAGCAGGATAGCAAGCGCAAACCGCTAAGAGATTGCATCCTTCATATGATTG